>NC_049208.1:3704042-3711769 GCF_013347855.1 Anguilla anguilla | reverse complement strand
ACTTGCCATACGTCACACAGACGTTCTGACAGCCACACACACACACAGAATTAGACATGCACACACACACACACACACACAGGCAGACATGGACACACACACAAACACAGACAGACATACACACACACACACACACACACACACACACACAAACACAGACAGACAGACACACACTCACACACACAGACACACACACACACACTGCTGGACGTGGGGCTGAAGCTGTGTTTTCTCTCTTTCTCTCTCTCAGCAGCGAGCGAGGGGTGGAGGGGTGACCAGTCGGATGGCGGCACACGCGGAGCGGGACAGGGGGGTCAGGATGGACGTCGGCCCGCAGCCTTTCAGAGGGGAGGGGCGCAACGCCGCGCCCCGGTCTTACCGCGGGTCGCACCCCAACGCCAACGGCAAGCCGGCCCCGCCCTCCGAGCACGCCGCGGCGGCGGACGGCGGCAGCAGCACGGGCACGGGCGCGGGCGCCGGCGGCGAGGGGGGCGGAGCCAACGGCAACGGCGTGGCGGTCAGCTTCAGCACCAACCACAACTCGGTGGTGTGCCTGCCGCTGGTCTCGGAGGGCCTGAAGCTTGTGTGGACGCAGTCGGACCAGACGCGGCAGCTGGACTGCATCCCCGAGCTGGTGCAGGCCTTCAACGTCTTCCCCTACCCCAGCTCCCGCGAGGTGGCCTCGCTGGCCCGCGGCTGCGCCCTGCCCCTGGACAAGGTCAAGGTCTGGTTCATGGTGCAGCGCATCAAGTACGGCATCAGCTGGGCCAGCGAGGAGATCGAGGAGACGCGCCGCAAGCTGGCGGGGGGCGCCGACCGATTCGGGGCGGCGGGGGGGGGGCCCGCCGCCGCCGCCACCGAGCCGGGCCGCCGCAGCGAGGACGAAGAGCTGGACCCGGAGGAGGAGGAGGATGAAGAGGAGGAGGAGGAGGAGGAGGTGGGAGTGGGGAGAGAGGAGGCCAGAGTGGCGGCCCTGCCCGCGCCCCACCCCAAGCGGCCCAAATGCGAGCCGGCGGAGCCCCCGGCCCGCCCCCACTTCCGCTCCTCCCTCCCGCCCCCGCAGGACTCCTACTACTACCGGCCCCCGGCGGAGGCCCCGGGGCCCCTGGACTCGCCGCCCGGGGCCCCCCCGCCGCGCCGGCCGCTACAAGAAGTCCAAGGCGCAGCTGGCGGTGCTGCGCTGCAGCTTCCTGCGGGAGCACTGGCCGGCGGAGGCGGAGCTCCGGCGGCTGCAGGAGGAGACGGGCCTCGGCCGCAACGACATCCGCAAGTGGTTCAGCGACAGCCGCTACCAGCTGAGGAACGGCCGCGGCTCCGCCCCCTCCCCAGGCTCCGCCCCCTGCCCCGCCCCGCCCCCGACGCCCCCCGCGCCCGCCGGCGCGAGCCGGAACGGCCACGCCCACGCCGCCCACCAGCTCCAGCCGCTCCCCCTCATCGCCCGGCAACCGCAGGGCGGGGCCAGGGGAGGGGGCGGAGCCCGCGGGAGGGTCGCCCGTAGCAACGGGGCGGGAGACGCCAGCTTCTTTGAGAACTTCCTGTCCAGCAGCCTGGAGGCGGTGAAGCAGGAGCACCTGGCGGCGGCAGCGATGCCGACGGAAGTGAAGGCGGAGGCGGAGGTGGAGGAGGAGGACGATGATGACGATGATGAAGATGGGGTTTTATCATTGGAGCACTCGGCAGAGATTGAGATGAAGGAAGAAGAGGAAGAAGAGGAGGAGGATGCGAGTGAGGAAGAGCAGCCTCTCCAGCTGATAGGAAACCGTGGCGACCTGGAGGCCCAGCAGCGTCCAGCAGCCACGGCCTCTTCCCCATCCCCCTCCCCCTCCCCCTCCCTCCCCCACAAACGCACCCTCACTGGGGCCACCCGCTCCACCAAGCCTGCCCCCGCCGCCCTTTCCAGCACCCCCTCCACCACCCCGTCCACCACCACCACACCACCACGTCTTCCGCCGCCTCTTCCTCGTCCTCCTCTTCCTCCTCCTCTTCGTCGTCCTCCTCCTCCTCCTCGCCGGTGCTGACGGCGGCGGGCCGGCCGAGGAAGACGAAGGCGCAGCTGGACCTGCTGAAGCAGCACTTCCTGCGCTGCCAGTGGCCGAAGAGCGAGGACTACACGCGGCTGGTGGAGCTGACGGGGCTGCCGCGCGCCGACGTCATCCAGTGGTTCGGCGACACGCGCTACGCGGTGAAGAACGGGCAGCTGCGCTGGGTCCGCGGCGTGCGCGACCGCTTCATGGCCGAGCTGGCCGCGCAGCAGGGGGGCGGGGCCGGGGCCGGGGGCGGGGGCCTCCCGGGGCGGCGGCGGGCGCAAGCGCAAGCTGCAGGAGAACGGGGGCGGCGACGCCGCCGCCGCTGCCGCCGACACCGGCCCTCTGCAGGCGTTCCGGCGGCAGACCGGGGCGCTGCAGGAGAAGGACCTGGACGCCCTGTGCAGGAAGTCCCGCATGAGCTACCAGCAGGTGCGCGACTGGTTCGCCTCGCAGGAGGGCGCCGCGTCCGACGGGGAGCTCAACGTCACCGACTGAGCCGCCGCTGGGGGGGGAGGGGCCGTGCGGAGGGGAGAGGGGGGCAGTGTCTCAGCTCCACCTCCCCTGGTGTTTGGATTTTATTTGGGCTCACGCCCATCTGTGAGGAGGACAAAACGGCTCTGGTAGAGACTTCCGCGGTTTCATACGCGTGTGTGTGAGCGCGTGTGTGTGTGTGCGCGTGTGTGTGTGCGTGCGTGAGTGTACGTGTGTGCGCACGTGTGTGTGTGCGCGCGCGTGTGTGAGAGGCGACACACTGCAGGCTCGTCTCAGGGCAAGGTGTCGAGTCGTACTGCTGCCCTCCCTCCCGTGCTGCAGAAACTCTGGAGCCCCCTGCTGGTGGAACTGCGGAACTGAGCTGCCCGTGTACACTGGTTTTAAAGAATGTCTCTCTGCTTGTTTGCTGCCATTTCCTTTTTTCGTTTTGTTGTTTTTGTGTATATATATATAATGTAACATTTAGAGTTCCAAAAATTTTGGTTTGTACTGGAGCCCAGTATAAGTAGCACAGCAATAACTTGTTGAAATGTAGAGAGATTACGATGCTTCCCTTAGTCCTTTTATCGTTTATTTTTTGTTTTTTTTAGGTACTCTAGCGTAGCTAGTGGAGAATTATCTGGAAGGAGAGGAGCTGAGGGTGTTAAGGCAGAGCTGATCCAGGCTTTTCATTACTGAGAGGAGAAGCGGCCGACTGCGTTTCCGTTCACTACGACCCTGTCACACGCAATGTATTCGTTACTGTATAGCCGTGTAGATTTTTTTTTGTGTTGCACTTCAAATTTGGACCTCTATATTTTAGATGCCTTGTTGTTCATTAAATTCTTTTATAAGCCTGAATCTTTTTTTTCTCCCCCTTCCCCTGCCATTTTTCAGCATGTTCAAAAAAAAAAAACATAGAGTTTCCGGTCTCTGTGGGTGTGCCGGTGTGCGTGTGAGTGTGTGTGTGTGTGTCGGTGTGTGTTAGTGTGTGCGTGCGTGCATTAGGGCTGTCAAAAAACATTCGAAGTTCGAAAACTTTTCGAAAATCTTGTTTTTTTTTTTAAGTTCGAACCTAAATTTGAGCATTCGAATATTGGTTTTGGATCCCGCGTTTTGTAATTAACATGAATATACAGGCTTAATTTCATGCGGCGAATCATGTTCATGCACGCTAAGTTCATTTCCTGTGCTAACGTTACTTTCTCTGTCAACAAAAAAACGTTCTGCCCTGGATCCAGAGCGAGTGGATCGTCTGGTTTTCCTTGCCAGTAACCTCCGGTGATACTTTCAGCTCCATTGACACCTAACGTTGACACCTAACGACACCTAGCCTCGCGAGCCAGTCTCTTTTTTCACTTCGTTCAACAGATCTGGTCAGCTAACAATTTAGGCTAAATAATGTTCTCATGGCAGGCTATGTTTCCTTTCTGTTCTGAAGATTTTGATAAAATTGGATGATGAAAGAAGTTAAACTAAACAGAGTAAGTAATTTATGTTGTTTTAGGCTACAGTTAGTTTGAATAGTTTTTGTGTTAAGAAATAAACAGGGATTTCCTATTAACAATCATTTCCCTATTATTCTAATTAATAAATGCCGAGTTGTGGCAAATTACATCCACGAGAAAGTGCTTTATTCATTTGCGCATGAGGCTATAGAAACTGCAGGGGGCTCATTTATAAAACGAACTTGCGTGCATACGCCAGTGAGGCCCCAGATGTAGTAACCTAGTATGAAAGTTCACCGATGTCCTCTATTCTACTGCCCGCTTGTGGAAAATAACGCGCAGGCCAGTTTAGAGGGAGCGTCACGTGCATATTGCGCCCGACAATAAGCAGCTTATTTTTGTGAATTATAGGCAAATGATATTCGAATATATTCGAACTCTAATTACAAAAGCTAATATTCGAACTCAATTTCATGGCACTTTTGACAGCCTTAGCGTGCATGCGCGTGTGTGTGTGTGTGTGCGTGCGTGTGTTAGTGTGTGTGTACGTGCGCGTGCGTGCGTGCGTGCGTGCGTGCGCTGCTGTAATGTGTATCCAAAGACGCTGAAGTGTGAGCTGCACCGTTGCATTTCGCTGAGCGTTTCCGGGCAAGTTTTTGCCCCCGCTTTCGCTCCGCGTTGGGAATGTTCCCGTGGTCCCCCCCCCCCCCCCACCGGTGCTGTAATGGAGCACACAACCCCCCCCCCCCCCCCCCCCAATACACTACAATAAAATACTGGGAAAATATGAAGAATAATGATGTATTATTATTGCAGCATTCAGGTACTGCAGTGTATTTTCTAAAATATATATATAATATAATTTAAAAAAAAAGCGTTACTGTGAAATGTATTTTCCAAAAAAAAATGTCCACGTTATACGATATGTGGCAATAGGCTCCATTTCGGTCTGGGGGACAGCACTGTGTGACATCACTGCTGCGGCACGGCCGGCACTGCCATGGTCCGGTTTGGGTTCTGGACGGCAGGGCGTGTCCGAGCCGGCGATGGTTCCACCGCCGCGCCCAGAAATCCGCTGCCAGTTCAGAACGCGCGTCAGGCTAAACTTTGCAAAAATCTGGCGAGACATCACGTTAAATTTCTTCCGTCTCTGAGGACAAAAATCTCTGAGGACAAAAAAAAAAAAAAAAAAAAAGTCTATTTTCTGATGATCCGTCACGTTAAGTCTTCCCCCTCTGAACTGCGCTGGTGGTCGTGTGGCTTTTTCCAGTTTTGATTCCCTTTCCTCCGTGTGTAACTGTTATTGGGGGACATCGTGGCCTCTGTGTGTGTGTGTGTGTGTGTGTGCGCGTGTGTGTGCGTGCGTGTGTGGTTGATAAGAGCCGGAACTAACGCTGGTCCTCTGACCTCCCTGTGGTTGGTCCCCAAGTGCGCGCACACACTTGGTTAAATACACTGGATCTAACCGTACAGAAATGCGAGGCTGATTTGCCGGGTTTTCAGACCACTTATCCACAAAATGGAGCACTACACCAGGGTGCCGAGCTGCGACTCTTCATTCAGTATTTGCGACCCGTTCCCCCCCCCCCCCCCCCCCCCAAACGCCCGGTTCCAGTGGGGAACCAGTCTAGTTATTCTATGTCTAGCTAGGAGTGCCGTTAACAGCTGCCGTCACAGTATTGCTGCAGAGCGCATACAGCTTGGTGTGCACCTTTGCTACAGCTTCGCTTTGTTAAAATGTTTTATTGTTGGAATTTACAGACCAGCGTTCGCTGTGCTTACCGTTGAACTCCACCCCCCAGTGGTTGGAATGGGGGGGCGGGAGCGCAGTGAAGATGCATCCTACTGAGTTTAAATCTGATTTAATTTATTTTTGTAAGCCTGCTCTCCTTGTATAGCACTGTAGGTGCCCCGGGGGGTGGGACGGAGGGACGGTCCTGCACAGCCTTTTCTTAACCAGGCTGAACTCTGACCCTTGACCCTCTGACCCTCCCCCATCACTAAAATAAACTAGCTGGAAGATGAGTTTTTAAATTCTGTTTCTCCCTGCGGTTTGTGGGGGGAGCCCGTGTGAACGGAGGGGGGTTTATGTAGCTCCGCTCTGATTTCTGTACAGGGGCTCCTTTATCCCTGACCTTTAACCTCTGACCTTTAGAGAGGTGAGATGATCTGTGCTGGATTAGAGGGTGCCGGGTCAGGGGATGTCTCCCCCTGTTGACCGGAGGTCAGAATGCTGGCTTTTGGGTTTAACGTGCTCTTCCCTGGGAGGAAACACCCTTTTGTGTTGGACTGGACTTTTGTACCGTTTTGTTTTTTCTATTAAACTTGAACAAACTACAGCTGATGTTTGTGTTTTTTTTTTCAGATTATATTTGAGCAAGTGCATGTGTTTGTGTGTATGTCTGTATTTGTGTGTGTGAGTGTGTGTGCTGATATGTGTGCGTGCCTGTGTGTGTGTGTGTGTCTGTATGTGTGTCTGTTTGTGTCTCTGCCTGTATGTCAGTGTGTGTGTCTGTGCCTGTGTGTGCCTGTATGTATGTCTGTGCCTGTGTGTGTGTGTGTGCGTGTATGTGTGTCTGTGCCTGTGTGTGTGTCTGTTTGTGTCTCTGCCTGTATGTCAGTGTGTGTGTCTGTGCCTGTGTTTGTGTGTGCCTGTGTGTGTGTGTGTGTGCCTGTATGTGTGTCTGTGCCTGTGTGTGTGTGTGTGCCTGTATGTGTGTCTGTGCCTGTGTGTGTGCGTGTCTGTGTGTGTGTCTGTTTGTGTCTCTGCCTGTATGTCAGTGTGTGTGTCTGTGCCTGTGTTTGTGTGTGCGTGTCTGTGTGTGTGTCTGTGCCTGTGTGTGTGCGTGTCTGTGTGTGTGTCTGTGCCTGTGTGTGTGCGTGTCTGTGTGTGTGCGCATGTGTGCTTGCGCGTACGTGTGCACTCACAGTTACCAGCGAACTGGGTCCATGGTGTGGGGGAGTGCAGTCGTAACACCGATCCAAACTGGAAAAAGCTGGGGGTCGCAGACTCTTGTCTGTAAAAGAGAGAGAGAGGGAGTGACCAGTGTGTCCACTCAGAGAGAGAGAGAGAGAGAGAGAGATAGTACATTTGCATAGCTGTGTCAGTGTCTTGTCAAAGAAAAAGTGTTAGCTTGTGTGTCCAAATAGTTTCTCCTTGTCGTCTCCTGTCACTAGGAGAGGATCCCTGCCCAAGTCTGCTCCTACTTCACTGCATAAAACATTGGAAGTGGACGAGATTGGTAGCAAGTCACTCTGGATAAGAGCGGTTGTCTGTGTATCTCCTGAGAGAGAGAGTGTGTGCTTGTGTACCTGTGAGGTGTGCCCAGATGGCCAGTTGGGGTGCCTGTAAGGGAGAAAGAGGGCACATTTATTTGCTGTGGTAGACACTGGTAATGGATGAACACACACACACTTACACTCACACACACAAAAGCCCTTTGCCTCCCATAGTGTGAGGGTGAGTTTGAGTGACAGTACCCAGCATTCCACACTGCAGTCCCAGGCCCTTGTCCAACTGTGCTCCTGCTGCAAAACTAATAATAATAATTATAATAATTTAGCAACAGTAAAACAGTTGGAGATGGGCCTGGGACTACATAATGTGGAATGCTGGGTACTCTCACTCACACTCACAAGCTTTCTTTGCAAATACACATTTTTGGGGCCCCAGTCTATTAGGAATATTGTTCCTTTATTGATGATGAATTTGTCTGGTACAAGGGAAGTACATGATCAGATGGATTCTGACTGATTGCTGTAGTGAGTTCATGTCTGCCTT
>NC_049208.1:3671542-3701542 GCF_013347855.1 Anguilla anguilla | reverse complement strand
TACACATACGCTGAACCACTGATACTAGTGCACACACAAGCCTTTTACACATATGCTGAACCACTGATACTACTACACACACAAGCCTTTTACACGTAGGCTGAACCACTGATACTAGTGCACACGCAAGCCTTTTACACATATGCTGAACCACTGATACTACTACACACACAAGCCTTTTACACATACACTGAACCACTGATACTACTACACACAAGCATTTTACACATATGCTGAACCACTGATACTACTACACACACAAGCCTTTTACACATATGCTGAACCACTGATACTACTACACACACAAGCCTTTTACACATACGCTGAACCACTGATACTACTACACACAAGCATTTTACACATATGCTGAACCACTGATACTACTACACACAAGCATTTTACACATATGCTGAACCACTGATACTACTACACACACAAGCCTTTTACACATACGCTGAACCACTGATACTAGTGCACACACAAGCCTTTTACACATACGCTGAACCACTGATACTAGTGCACACACAAGCCTTTTACACACACGCTGAACCACTGATACTAGAGCACACAAGCCATAGTTTCTGATGGCTGCCATACTCACCTGCTTGACTGAAACTGTCCTGGAGATACCTGAGGGAGAGAAAGATAAGAGAGTGTGAGAAGACGCATTTTTCAGAACTGTGTAGTAGGCGGAGCCGGTGAGTGCAAATAATCCTTAACACTGCTGTATCAGTACGAGGAAAGAGACTAATCTAAAGGGGGTCAGGGGAGAGGGGGACTGAAATGCAGGTTGTGTAGAAACTGGCCAGGCTGACCCTCCTCTGGGACAACGGCTTCTTCAGCTCGGAATTCTCCCGCCTTAACTCAGATAATTCCCTGCGTAGAGAGAGTGAGAGAGGTAGAGCGAGATAGAGGGAGGGAGGGAGAGAGAGAGAGAGAGAGAGAGAGAGAATGAATGAGTCCACAGCTTAGTCACGGTTACATTATTTTACTTCATTTTTATTTTTTCATTACATGTCATTCCATCAGATTCCATCTTCTTTGGTTTGTATTTAACCATCTAGTAATGAAGGGGAGGAAGATTTTGTCTTTCTAAAAATGCTTTGCCCACATCGGATATCTGTCTTCATTTATATATATCCTTCAGAGAGAGAGAGGGAAGAGACAGATGGAAATAAGAGTAGAAAAAGAGGGCATTTTAAGGAAGAGAATGGAGAGATGAACAAAGTACAGAGGTGTGGACAGAGTAGAGGACATGGAGTGACAGAATGAGACAGATAGATTAAGGAGACAGAGTGTGGAGTTAAAGGGATATAAAGGGGTAGATTAAGGAGACAGAGTGTGGAGTTAAAGGGGTATAAAGGGGTAGATTGGGGAGAGAGAGTGCGGAGGTAAAGGGGTATAAAGGGGTAGATTGGGGAGAGAGTGCGGAGGTAAAGGGGTAGATTGGGGAGAGAGAGTGCGGAGGTAAAGGGGTATAAAGGGGTAGATTGGGGAGAGAGAGTGCGGAGGTAAAGGGGTATAAAGGGGTAGATTGGGGAGAGAGTGCGGAGGTAAAGGGGTAGATTGGGGAGAGAGAGTGGAGGTAAAGGGGTATAAAGGGGTAGATTGGGGAGAGAGAGTGTGGAGGTAAAGGGGTATAAAGGGGTAGATTGGGGAGAGAGTGCGGAGGTAAAGGGGTAGATTGGGGAGAGAGAGTGGAGGTAAAGGGGTATAAAGGGGTAGATTGGGGAGAGAGAGTGCGGAGGTAAAGGGGTATAAAGGGGTAGATTGGGGAGAGAGAGTGCGGAGGTAAAGGGGTAGATTGGGGAGAGAGAGTGCGGAGGTAAAGGGGTATAAAGGGGTAGATTGGGGAGAGAGAGTGCGGAGGTAAAGGGGTATAAAGGGGTAGATTGGGGAGAGAGAGTGCGGAGGTAAAGGGGTAGATTGGGGAGAGAGAGTGGAGGTAAAGGGGTATAAAGGGGTAGATTGGGGAGAGAGAGTGCGGAGGTAAAGGGGTAGATTGGGGAGAGAGAGTGGAGATAAAGGGGTAGATTGGGGAGAGAGAGTGCGGAGGTAAAGGGGTATAAAGGGGTAGATTGGGGAGAGAGAGTGCGGAGGTAAAGGGGTAGATTGGGGAGAGAGAGTGCGGAGGTAAAGGGGTATAAAGGGGTAGATTGGGGAGAGAGAGTGTGGAGGTAAAGGGGTATAAAGGGGTAGATTGGGGAGAGAGAGTGCGGAGGTAAAGGGGTATAAAGGGGTAGATTGGGGAGAGAGAGTGCGGAGGTAAAGGGGTAGATTGGGGAGAGAGAGTGCGGAGGTAAAGGGGTAGATTGGGGTAGATTGGGGAGAGAGAGTGCGGGGGATACACTGGGTTGCCCCCCTCCCTTTGCAGGGCCTGTAAACAGCTGGAGCCTGCAGGCGGGTCTCATCTTTACAGCACTACCAAAACAGCACCGCTTCAAAGAGCGTTTTATTACCGAGCATAAAGGAGCTCATCAAAGAGAGGAAGAGAGAGGGAGTACTGCAGGGGGAGGAAACGGAGAGAAAGAGAGGGAGAGGAGGAGTTCTGCATGGGGAGGAGACAGACAGAAATAGAAGGAGAGAGGGAGTACTGCAGGGGAGGATACAGAGAGAAAGAGAGGGAGAGGAGGAGTTCTGCATGGGGAGGAGACAGACAGAAATAGAAGGAGAGAGGGAGTACTCCAGGGGAGGAAACAGAGAAAAAGAGATGGAGAGAGGGAGTTCTGCATGGGGAGGATAGAGAGAGAAAGAGAGGGAGAGAGGGAGTTCTGCATGGTTCTGAAACAGAGAGAAAGAGAAGGAGAGAGGGAGTTCTGCATGGGGAGGATAGAGAGAGAAAGAGAGGGAGAGAGGGAGTTCTGCATGGTTCTGAAACAGAGAGAAAGAGAAGGAGAGAGGGAGTTCTGCATGGGGAGGACAGAGAGAGAAAGAGAGGGAGTTCTGCATGGAGAGAAAACAGAGAAAGAGAGGGAGAGGAGGAGTCCTGCAGCAGAGGAGAGGTAGAGAAAGGGAGTTCTGCATGGGGAGGAGACAGAGTGAGAAGGAGTTGTGGAGGTGAAGAGAGGAACAGAAAAAGAAGGAGAGAAGGAGCTCTGCAGAGGAGAGAAAACAGAAAGAGAGAGAGAGAGGTTTGGTCACCTGTAGCTCTGCTCCATGATCTCCTTCACCCTCCTCTCCAAATCCAGGACCTTCTGTTTGAAGTAGGCCAGAGTCCTGTCCTTCTGCCTGTGCTGAAACGCTGCGATCTGAGAGAGAGAGAGAGAGAGAGAGAGAGAGGGAGGAGGGAGAGGGAGAGAGAGAGGTGACCCTGCATTACGCACACACATTCATGCTCACAGTATAAACTCACAGTCAATCTCACACACATGTACACACTCAAAAACAATCACACACACCCACATACACAAACACACGATGAACACAGTCTCACACACGTACACATTTAATCATTATGTTCACATACATACACACCCATTCATGCTCACACACACATACACACACACACCCACACACCCACCTGGGCTATGTGTTCCAATCGAGACTGAAGGAGCTTCACTGGGTCTTTAAAATATACCTTCTCCTGAGGTTTCATCTTAAACAGGAAGACAGACAGACAGACAGACAGACATCATTCATGTGCTCATGGTCATATACAGTGTACACTCTCTCTCTCTCCCTTTCCCTCGCTCTCTCTCACATACACACACACAAACATACAGGATTTTAAAAATGTATTTCTCCCAATTTGGAATGCCCACTCAAGTTCTATGCAAAATGCAAATGACACAGCAATTGCAACAGAATTCCTAATACATGGTGTAACGTTATATTTTATGTTGTAGTGATTGAATATTTCCATATTTATTTTGAATTCATACATGCACCCTCGCGTTAAACTCGTTTACAGGGTTTGCTAAAATTATTTACAAAATAAGTGCCTTTAAATACCATATGTCAGTGAACTGTGTTTCCATTTCACAGTAATTAAGCTGGTTGCAGTTTTAAGAGGGAAAGGATGTTTCCTTCTTCAATAAGTGCTTTGTAATACTGGTTGTGGTGCAGTTCCATGTTTAATTTTAATTTTGACCATGTCTTCTTTTTTTGCTGTAAAATAAGATGTAAACACTGGACAAGTGTTTAGCTGCCCCTAACGATGCTTGCAAACCTTGTCAGAGATGGGAAGGTAACTGCAAATGGCTCCACAAATATTGCACTGCTCTGCAAAAAAGTACAAACGTTGTGAACGCACAGACATGCAGGTGCACACACACACACAGGTATGTATGCACAGCGTCTTATACACACAGAACATGGCAAATACATACAGTGCTGGCTCAAATTATGGAATCACTGCATATATAAACCAATTTTGACATTTCATGCAATATTTTGCGACAGTTTCTCTTTTTGGCATAATAAATGTATCATGTAATATCAACAAATAATTGAGCAGTCTAATGTATCTTACGTTTGGAAAGTTTATAATCAGCTTGAACGTGTATTTCATGTATGTCCAGCGTTTTTTCGGAATATTTCTGAATGTGAATTCCGTCTGTTGACATGAGGTCAGAAGGTACAGAAATTAATGTTTTTAAGGGCTGAGTGTGCGTGGTCAATGCAGTTATTTCTGTAGGGAAACCATGAAAAGTGCCAAACTCTCAGGCATGCCGCCCCGCCAAGGCATAACTTGGCGGGATGGCACACCTGCCGTCCCCATAAAGTTCAGTGGTCCCATCCCTACCAGGGTTCACACAGCCTTCACAGCTGATGTGACCACAGCTGGACACGGCCAAGTTCCGCCCATCCCGCTGGAAACACAAGTTACAGTGCAGCCAGTCCATCGCTGAGGAAGAGGAAGAGTACAAGATGAAGGTGAGCACCATGGGCAGAATTGGGAGAGGAACAAAAGGACAGGAGGAATACACAAAGATGAGGCACGCATGACTATTTCTGAATATAAAGAAGGTAAATAATCCCTCTAAACATGAAAAGCACCTTGTCTAGTCAGCTAAATTAGAAACAGCTTGTTAAAATTATAAGAAGTTCAACTTTGGTTGCAAAAACATCCAGCAATCAACAGTGGTACCCCAGGACCGAATTTGAGAATCAGTGTAGTCTATATCATATAGTAAATTAGTAGGCCTAATCTAGTTCACGTTGTGTTCTTTATAACTTAGCTAGCTAGCTGTTCACTTGTTTTCAGGTGTTGTTAGTTTCTCAACTATTGGCTTGTGTTGCCGTGGCTATCTGTCTAGGTACAGTTAGCCCAGATATCGTACAGCTACTTACTGTATGTTGTTATCAGAGCACAGCTACACATAACATTTTTACTGAATGGCAATACGTTAATGGTAGGCTACCTCAGTTATAATAACGCTGGAGTTTGTAAGTTGGTAAATAATAGAGCTCTCTAAAAACACACTTTATTTGAGCACATTTTTGGTTGTGTTATTACTATTTAACAAAAGTATAATAACTTAATTTATATTTAACGTTACCGACCTCATATTCAGGTAGGCTATACCGAGCTGAAGGAAGCCAAACAAACAGCTCGAGGTCAAGACGCAAACTCTTCCCGCCTGAAACAGGGCAAAGTTACCTGCACGCGGACAACTTTGATATACGCTCTGAAAGGTAAGTTTTGTTAAATTAAACCGTTAACTCTGATATAACTGCATTATTTCATTCATACCGGGGCATGTCGGCTACAATGCGTTTTGGTTTGATGATAATAAACAGCATTCACACAGCTTATAATACTGGGCTTGAAATAAAGTTTCTTATGAATATTATTGTGCATTTATGCTCTCCCCTGTTATAAGCACGTACCAGCCTATTTGTTTATTTTTAAACTGACATTTATTTGTGAAGTAATTTATCTTAAGGGCCAGACAAAAGACAAAATACGAAACCGGACAGTTTTATTTTACCCTCATATTTTGCAATACACAGTACACAAATCAGAGACATGCGCAGTAGGCTAAAGTCTTTTCCGCTCGTTTTTCACAGCTTTTAATGGGTTGTCTGAGGGCGTGCTTTCCATACCCCAAATCGATAACCGGAACTCCTTTTCCGGGGACCAAACTTCTTTCGCCAAAACAGGAAGAACATGGGTGTGTCTTGTATTTTCTTACAGTCTCTGCTTGTAAGGTGTGTGCGCGTGGCTGTGTTGTGCAGCAACTTTACATTCAAACGGTAAACCAACTTAGCTCATTTTACCTTAGCGATATTTGTGTTCTTTTATTATTCATCGTTGGCAGGGGCCTTAGTGCGGAATACCAGCTTGCGAAAGAAGTTTCAAATGTACCTGCGTATAACCATGAAAACCACAAGCTATGCCTATCAGGACGAGGTTAGAGAACTGCATCCTCTATTTTTTAGTACCTATGCAAGTACAGGTATGTTGATACCACGATCACTGTGGAAAAGTATTTGCATGTTTTTTATGGATTTAGAGGAAGACATCCAAGGTGATCATAAAGGGGGGGATAATGAATATTTCATGAATTAGGCATACCTAGTTTAGTCTTTCAGATCTAGAAAAAAAAACTAGTCTTGTATCGATACGTTATGTAATGAAATCACAGTTTTGACATACTTTGTACAAACACGTTAAGAGATGTGAGTCGGCCTTGGGTGTTTGCAGTAGTATATTGGGTAAGGAGCTGGTCTTGTAACGTAAAGATCATAGGTTCAATTCCCAGATAGGGGACTGTCGTTGTACTCTTGAGCAAGGTACTTAACCTGCCATGCTTCAGTATACATGCAATGTAAATGTTGTGTAAAAAGTTGTGTCAGTCGCCCTGGTCGTATGTCTGCTAAATGCCTTTAATGTTTCCTTGTGAATGTCCGCCACGGAACATGACATCACCATCTGGAGCAGCAATAACCCTAACCCTAACAAGACTTGCCCCCCCTCCCCCCCCCACCCTCCTGGCTGCTGTCACCATGTCACATGCCTGCTCCCCTGCCCTGTCCTGCTCCTACAGCTCCCGGGCCTACAGCTGTCACGGGCCCGCCTCTGGGTCTGAGCCTCTGGATGCCTGGGACTCGGACCGCTCCCTGGCCCAGACCGCTCGCAGCCCTGCACCGCCCCCTCCGGACATTTCCCACTGAGAACCAGAGCCAGAGTCTGGAACCCAGAACCTGGAACTGGAACCCAGAATCAGAACCCGGTACTGGAACTGAGAACCTGGAACTGGAACTAAGAATGAGAACCAAGGACTGAAACTAAAGACTGGAACTCTGAACCCAGCACCCAGAACTGGAACTATGAACCATCACTGGAACCATAAACCAGAAATGTAGGACCAGGCTGGAAGGGGAGCCTTTTGCTCACCTACTGCCTGACTGCCAGAGTGACCGCAGTACCCTTGTGTGTCCTCTAGGTGGCAGAAAAGGCACAAAGCAGGGGAGATCAGCCCAAGCAGCTGAAGCTTCCTCTCTGAGCAGTGCTGAGTGAGTCCTGTGCTTCTGGCTTCCACTGTCTTCTGTAGTTATATCCTTTTTTTATACCTGTTGTGGTCACATGTTAACTTCAGTCATGACAACCTGACGGTTGATGCCATTAAAATACTGCCAGGCAGCATGTCTTCTGATCACTCTTACATTCATACACACGTGTGTATACACACACGCACACACATGTACACATACACACACGCACACACATGCACATACGCATACACACGTACACGCACACACATGCACTCACACACATACACACTCGTGCACACACACACAGTACACGCACACAGACATACACATTCATGCATGCATGTACATGCAGGCACATACACACGTATATGCATGTGTGAACAGGCAGGCATGCACTCGTTTACATGTATGCACAGATATGCACATGCATGCAAAGGCATTCATGCATGTACACGCACACATACACACGTGCACTCGGAATGGGAATATGTAGTCCAGTAAACGTGCTTTCTAACTTGTGCTGTAATCAATCTAAAACAGTGAGTGCTCTGGTAATGTATCTCTTTCCCCCCCAAATATAAAATCAGAGTGTAGGATCTGTCTTACCTGCATCAATACCAAAGCAGCTATGTATTCCTATATGTCCTGTTATGACCAGAAATTTGGCATTCTGTATGAAATATTTTTAATCTGAAGTCATTATTTCCTGCCTTCTTCACCTTGTAATCTCAGAGTCTCTGAAAGCAGCCCAGCCTCCAGGTGTGTTTCTGCGTAGTCTTCTGTGAAAGGTAGGAGATTTATGTGTGACGAAGGGAACCCCCAACCCCAGGCCTGTACGTTTGGTGACAGACTGGATTATTTTTTAATAGGGTATGTTGTCCTTCACCCGTATTTTATGTACAAGAAAAATAATTCTTTAGGGCTAAAATAAAATGCTTTTTTTATTTTTTATTTTTGCAACTTCCCATAATGCAATCCTTCTCCGTGCCCTCAGTCATGCAAAAAAACAAAACGGCCAAAAAAAAAAAATGCCCCCCTCACATTACCCTTTGCAAATACAGTATCTACGAAGGTTATATGAAGTGTATCTAATTCTATATTTTCCAGCACATCCGTAAATTGCGGGTTGCTCCAATAAAAGCATCATAATGAGATTTTATCTTTAAGGGGTTAATGTCCTGCACCAAGGAAGCGGGGGCCAGTAGTTCCGGTCAGGAGACCCACAGGGCACAGGAGGAAATGAGCAAAAGGTCTAATTATACTCTTGACACTCTAAAGCACTTCCTGTCACGCACGGTTACTGGTGGACAAAGGATCCTTTTTTTTTTTGTTTTTGTTCCCAATATTTCATTCACAATAATTTTTCTCGGGGCAAAGCTGCGCAGTCGCTGTGCAGTCTCCCAGCCGAGCTGCGCAGTCACTCTGCAGCCCCCCAGCCGAGCTGTGCAGTCACTCTGCAGCCCCCCAGCCGAGCTGCGCAGTCACTCTGCAGTCCCCCAGCCGAGCTGCGCAGTCACTCTGCAGTCCCCCAGCCGAGCTGCGCAGTCACTCTGCAGTCCCCCAGCCGAGCTGCGCAGTCACTCTGCAGTCCCCCAGCCGAGCTGCGCAGTCACTCTGCAGTCTGAGATCTCTTTGAGCTGCTAATTAATAGAATCAGGTTTGTCAAATAAGGGTTGGAGTGAAAGCCTACAGGACGGTAGATCTCCAGGAACACGGATGGGCAGCCCTGCTATAGCCGTTTCTGCTTTCATTAGTCATTGTTTTCATTTCATCGTATTTTGTTTGCCATTGGTTTCACTTCACTTTTACATTTCAATTTCAAGTCTGCTTAAGACGAAAATGTGAATAAGTTACATTGTGCCCTGGAAAAAATTGAAAGATCGCCCCATATTTTTTGAAGAGGCATTGGGGTCACTCCACCAAATATTGATTGTTGAACCCTTCCAAAGCAAAGACATTGTTCATTTTATTATTTATTTATGGGTGTCAGTTGTTCAGTTTGCATTATTCATTGTATAACGACGCTGTATTTTTATTTTTTTGACCAGTTGTCATTTTCTGCAAATGGATGTTTTGAATGGCAATTTTTTTTTTGCTCGGAATTAAAATCAAATGTGGTCAGTAGTTCATAAAAAATGTTTAAATATTTTACACAGGCACATACCATGAACTGTTAAAACTTAAAATTTGATATGGTCTCTTAACTTTTTCCAGAACAGTATTTTAGACTTTTGTACTTAAATATACTGTAGCATGTATTACATAATATTGACAATAATAATATTATTACATATTATTATTAGTGGCATGAGGATGCAGAGCAAGTTAAAGAGTCTTAGCTGGAGCATAATGTTACGAGTGACGCCTGACCTACAGGAAGTGATGCTGATTTCAGGAGGTACCCGTTTCCCGCAGGCGAAGGAGGACGAGCGGCAGTTTGCAGAAGCGTTCTTCCGTGGCGCACGCTCACGCAGGCATGGCTCCTCTCCTCTTCCTCCTCTCCTTCCTCCTGGCAGGTAAGGCTGGCACCTGCTAAGGACATTCTAACGAGATAGCGGAACAATACCGAGATCTTAAAATAACGAACAAAGATGAAACAGTTTTTTTCTGAGTGCGTGCATGGATCTGTGCCAGCGTGCGAGGTTTGCGTGTGAGTGAGGGAGCAGTATGTGGTTATGACATAGTGCAAGTATGAGGGGTGGGGGGTGTGGGGGGGGGGGGGGCGTTGAGACATGATTTAAACTGCCCCACAAATTCCTCTGAAAACTGCCAGAAGTAAGATCTGTCCAGATCTGCACCTTCCCCAAAGTGCAGAAGAAGAGAGCGCGCTACAGCCTACAACAGAGAGGTGCCTTGTGGGTCTGACAACGGTACCGAAACCGCAGTCTGGGTCAATCTTTTAATCATTTGATCTGATTTCTGTTGCACTTCGCTCTGCCCAGTTTTTTTTTTTCACTTTAATGAAATGACAAACTTGAAGCCTTGAATTTATGGTGTGTGAAACATTCCCCGTTGTTTGTATTCGTGCATTGTTTTGCGGGTTGTTTCAGTGACGGCGTTTCTTGCAGCCTTCTTGTCTCCAGGATCGGATCCTGGATGAGTTTCAGAATGAGAGGTTTAAATGGTAGTTGTATGGGTTTGGATTTGGGAAAGCTTGCGGCTCTATTGCATTTTAAGCACACGTTGCCGCCACCTACAACAGAGCTAAGGTATGAAAATGGCCTGCTGCTCATTGCTTTGGGGACTCGCGCCTGGCCGTCTTCCATGTTATTATTATTGTTATTAAGTGTGTTATTCTTCTGAACGTATCACCCAGGAGCCCTCTGTGCGGTCTGTGTGGTTCAGAACGGGTGCAGGGTTCGAATTACGGGTGGGATTGGGGGGGGTCTGACCCCCCTAATTAAGACTTGGACCCCCCCCCCCCCCCCAAAAGAGGTAAAAACAACAGGTCGGTGGTGTCGAAACATTTATATATCCTTCTTACCTGTAATCGTAAATATTGCAATGTATTTCCCATCAGTGGGGTCACTAGACACCAACTCTAGGTCAGATTGGGGTCAGACCCCCACCCCAGTCCCACCCGTAATTCGAACCCTGAACAGGTGAATTTGTGAAAATCTGAAACCGTTGGATCGCGGTGGCGGGTTTGGCCATTGTGGGTAGAACCCCCTCCATTCCTCAAAACCACCGCCAACCCCCGACTCCGACCCAGAGAGTGATCACATGCATGAAAAAAGAGGACTTCCCATTTAAGACATGTGTGGTGTTTTGTGGGGGGGGGGGGGGGTGGGGCAGATGTGGTTAGGAGGAAGTGAAAGCGGGAAAAGTGCTCTAAAAATGCTTTAAAAAAATAAATAAAAAAAACTACAGAGACTGGAGAGCTAGAGAGGAAACTGATACCAAGAGGGACTAACCCTCTGGAGGAAAAGCTCAGTAAAGGTGAAGTAGGCCTTGACTGCGCTCTGCTGGTCAGGCCCTGAAACCCATGCACTGTTCATCAGACCGTGAAATGCAGCATTTGTCATAGTGCCATAAGCAGAGCCCGCCCCCTGCTGGACATCACCTACATCGCAGCTTCCAGTTTCACCAGCACTGATTGGGTGCACGTTTGTCATACCTAACTGCCTGATTCGCTGATTGTTTATTGACTCATTGTTCATTGGTCCTACCTGTCTCGAACCAGTCTGAACCAGTGCACATGCCTACTCTTGAGTATACTTGTTGAGTACACCTAAATGAGAATGTCAAGTAGGCAAATATTTCTCAAAATATAGTCTATTTGAATCCCAGGATGATACACACTATTCTTAGGGGTTCGCTTAGTATATTCAAGAGCACACTTTTTAGGAAATAAGCGACCATTTTGGTCCCATAGATACGTCTTCCTTCAACAACAACGACACGTGAGCTTGACTGCAAGGGGGAGTGTCTTACGACTCTTCCACAGTACAGTTGTGAAATATTATGGAGTATAAGTTTTGCATACTGCCTGGCGTATACCTAAAGATTTGCACTAAACGGTACTCGATATGCTTAGTAGACACTAGACAGCACATGCTTTGACGACACAGCATTTTGGTGGCTGATTCGGACACAGCCTATGTCTACTGCCAAGTCCGTGTCCTCTTTTATATCACTTTTTCTAGACTGGCTTTTAATGAAATAATCTATTTAGTAGCTTAATAATTGTACATATATATTGTATAGCACTTTGCACCTATGTTTTGATAGGTGCTAAAAATGAAATTATTATTATTGTTATTATTAATATCTGTGTTCATTGGCCTTGCCTGGTTGAGTTTGGGTCCTCTGTGCTCCCTGCAGGTTCCCATGGCGACGTTGTCACGGTGAAAAACCTGGTGGTGTTGGAGGGCCGGTCAGTGACCGTGCCGTGCCACTACGAGCCGCAGTACGCCCGGCACGTCAAGTACTGGTGCCAGGGATCGATGTACACCTTCTGCTCCCGCCTGGCTCGTACGGACGTGGCCCAGCCCGCCGACGCAAGGGTGTCAATCACCGATGACCCCGCCCAGCAGGTGTTCACCGTGACGATGAGTGGCCTGCAGGAGGCGGACTCGGGCTGGTACTGGTGTGGGGTGGAGGTCGGGGGTATGTGGAAGGCTGATGACGCCATGTCCGTCCAAATCACGGTGTCACACGGTGAGGGGGGAAGAGGGGGGACGGGAGGGGAGTGGGGGGAGGCGGAGGGGGAGGGGGAAATAGAATTAAAAAGTTTCACTTTGACATAATAGCAGTTGTCTGTCTACATTCATAATCTTCTATCTGAATGTTGCTGAAGGAATTTTTTTTTTCAACGATGAGAATTACAGGTGACACAGGTAGATGTTTTTTTTTTCGTCTTGTGTGATTCAAGGTTGAGGTGAAGTCACCTGTCTTTTTCACTTTGAGCCCTGTAGGCTTGGGGTAGTTAATAGTATGTGGTTCATTGTTGCATGTATGTCAGTGGTGAATAGTATGTGGTTCACTGTTGCAGGAATGTCAGTGGTGAATAGTATGTGGTTCACTGTTGCAGATATGTCAGTGGTGAATAGTATGTGGTTCATTGTTGCAGGTATGTCAGTGGTGAATAGTATGTGGTTTACTGTTGCATGTATGTCAGTGGTGAATAGTATGTGGTTCCCTGTTGCAGATATGTCAGTGGTGAATAGTATGTGGTTCGTTGTTGCAGGTATGTCAGTGGTGAACAGCATGGTGGCTGGCGAGGAAGGGGGAAGTGTCAATGTCCAGTGTCTCTATGGCAGCAGACACAGGTGAGGTGCTATATACTACATAAATAATATTGCTTGAATAAAGTGTTTTTTTTTTACAGCTGGTAATAATATGGCAAAAATGATTGTATTGACACTGTGATCGATTAAATGCTACCTTCACATGACCAATGGGAAATCATAACTGCATAAGGTTGCAGGGTTGGCAGGTTAGAATGTTAGCGGGATACATATTAGCATGTTAGGAGGATGGCAGGTTAGCATGTTAGCGGGATGGAAGATTAGCATGTTGGCGGGATGGTAGGTTAGCATGTTAGCGGGATAGAAGGTTAGCATGCTGGCGGGATAGCAGGTTAGCATGTTTGCAGGATGGCAGGTTAGCATGCTGGCGGGATAGCAGGTTAGCATGTTAGCAGGATAGCAGGTTAGCATGTTAGCGGGATGGTAGGTTAGCATGTTAGCGGGATAGAAGGTTAGCATGCTGGCGGGATAGCAGGTTAGCATGTTAGCAGGATGGCAGGTTAGCATGCTGGCGGGATAGCAGGTTAGCATGTTAGCAGGATGGCAGGTTAGCATGCTGGCGGGATAGCAGGTTAGCATGTTAGCAGGATAGCAGGTTAGCATGTTAGCGGGATGGAAGGTTAGCATGTTGGCAGGATGGCAGGTTGGCATGTTGGTGGGATGGCAGTTTGCCATGTTAGCAGGATAGCAGGTTAGCATGTTAGCGGGATACACATTAGCATGTTAGCAGGATGGCACGTTAGCATGTTAGCGGGATGGAAGATTAGCATGTTGGCGGGATGGTAGGTTAGCATGTTAGCGGGATAGAAGGTTAGCATGCTGGCGGGATAGCAGGTTAGCATGTTAGCAGGATGGCAGGTTAGCATGCTGGGGGATAGCAGGTTAGCATGTTAGCAGGATGGCAAGTTAGCATGCTGGCGGGATGGCAGTGTGTCATGTTGTTGTTATGGTGGTTTAGCATGCTAGCGGGATGCTAACGCAGAGCCCGTCTCCCTCCTGCAGTGGGAGCAGTAAGAAGTGGTGCCGCAGCGGGGACTGGGGGTCCTGCCTGGAGGTCTCCTCCAACAGCACGCGGGAGGCGGGCCCGGTTCTCCTCAGCGACGACGGGGCGGGTGCGTTCACGGTGACCGTGCGGGCGCTGGAGCAGGGCGACGCCGGCTGGTACTGGTGCGTCACCGGGCAGGAGCAGGTCTCGGTTCAAGTCGCTGTCACTTCGCGATCCACCACCCAGCGCACCCTGAGAAGTACGCTCTTCTTCCTCGCTTCCCTTCTTCCTCCTCATCCTCATATCCGATTATCTATATGCACTTTACCCTTATTGTTTTGGTGTGCTGTATTTTTTATTCCAATGTGAAGCACTTTGAACTGCTTATTTCTTTATGTGAAAGGTACTCTATTAATGAAGCTCATTACGATGGTGATTTTTGTTATTGTTTATTATTATTGTTACTAATTACACACTTAATCGGACTTTATTTGTGTAGCACTTTTCATACAAGTTAAATGTAACACAAAGTGCTTCAAACAATACAACAAACCCCTCACCCCCCCCCCCCCCCCCACCCCGATTCCATAGAGCGATAAATGATTTTGTAAATTAATAACTAATGCAAAAGACGAACTCTGAAGCTAAGATGTTTAATTTTAATTTATGATCCTAATGGCTGGAATGTCTACCCGCTGTTCTTATTTCAGCGAGTCTGCCCCTTATGACATCACTTCCTGTTGATCCTAAGGAGGCCTCAACTTCTCTGGCCACCACTAGTGTGCGCACGGCCAGCCAGGAACGAAACTCACCGAGGTTACTAAAATTCCCCTTACTTCTCTTCCACTTCCTATATCGAAATTATCCTTCACCCTCCTGAAGGAACATAAAGTAAATGTAAGACGCTTATAAATGGCTATAAATAGGCGTATAAATGTTGTATTAAGTGGTTACAAGTCTCCAATAAATTAGTTATAATCACACTGGTGCAAGAAAGCATTCATCACTCATAAAAATGACTGAGAATACTTCAAATCTGTAGGAGCTGCGATATTTTGCCCTCACAATTCCTTTATTTGTGGCATTGCACTAATGTGAGAATAATTTGTGAGTTCCTTCCGCTCTACAACACTTCTTAAATATGCTTGTGTGTTCATATCTTTCTGGAAAATGTTTGCTTATGGATGCCTTGAGAAAATTGAAGAATTAACTTTAAGTGACAGAAATCTACGTTGTTCTTGTTTGTTCCAGTCATGTTTTTGGGTCCCCGTTGGTAATCGGTGGGTCGCTGTTGCTTCTGGTGATTGTTGCCGTGGTTACCTGGAAGACCTGGTGCCATTACCGTGAGTGACACATCCTTCATCCCTCCAGTCTGTAAAATTTAATTGTTCTTCTGAAGGAACTCTGCAGCTCAGCACTGGATATGCTGAGCAACTGTGACGCTCAGTATGGAATGGATATGTTGAACTGAAATACTTTTTTTTGTTTTTTTGTTTATTAAAAATAAAAAGAATTCCTGTAATTTCAGAGAGGATACGCAAGAGAAGAGACATGGGTGGAGCAGAGCTGACCTTCTCTGTGAGTTCTGTCATTTTTTGGGAAGGGGGGGGGGTGGTGGGGGGGATCAGGTGGTAATGTTGCCAAGGGAGAGAGGGATTCGGTCAGTGGCATTGTCCTCGTCTTAAAGCGAAAGTGGGACTCCCCTGGTCAGTAGGGCGGCTGCAGACTGCGGATGCAGGTGTACCCCCCTTTTCACAAAATCCTCCTCAGTCCAAACATCCTTCTGTTTAAATGCAGATATTTATTTATTTATTTATTTATTATCCTTTATTTAACCAGGAAGGTCCCATTGAGATACAATGTCTCTTCTGCCAGGGAGTCCTGGTCAAGATGGCAGCAGGAAAATAAAAGTTTCATATATTCAATATAGTGCTGTCTAACACGCAGATCTGATGCTGTGTCAATGCCGATCCAATACTATCTATATTATATTATATTATATAATATTATATTATATTATATTATATAATATTATATTATATTATATTATATCAGCTTTTTTTCTTCTCCTGCAGCCACACCCAGGCAGTGAGAATGACCAAAACAAAGGCGGTGTCATCTTCTTCCAGTCCTCTTCCCCACAGCAAGTGCTCTTGCTCTGACCACAGTTATGGCAAAGTGTCATTCTGACCCCGCCTTCCTGAATCCAGGCCCCGCCTCCCTGAACCCAAGCCCCGCCTCCTTATGCGCAGACCCCGCCTTCCTGAACCCAGGCCTCGCCTCCCTATATGCAGACCTCACCTTCCTAAGCCCAGTCCTCTCTTCCTGTGCTCAAACCCTGCTTACACACACACACACACAGGACACATTTTTATGAATATATTTTAGCATTTGTGATGCCTAGAGCAACACACCCTTCCTCATACATGCAACAGAAATGGTGCAACATGCAATATATATATGCTGCATATATGCTATTAATGTTGAGTAATTCTACATATATGCTATTAATGTTGAATAATGCTACATATATGCTATTAATGTTGAATAATGTTCAGAGTATATGTCAAAGACACAGGTACAGTTCCAGGTACAGATAAAATAGTAACTGTTAAACACTAACAGAGAAAAAGCAAATGGCATTTCATCCTTTTAATTAACTGCTGTGCTTATATTTAGATGTGCAATACAGTACTTAATCCATTTTATTTTGTTATATTATGCTTTTTACATTAATATATGGTTCACAGATCTGCGTCAGGCCACTGAGATCTAGTGGCTTTTATCTTTTTTATTGAAAATTGTTAACAAAAAAAGCGTTCTGTCTATCATCATTGCAAATTCTGCGTGAACCACCAGGACAAATGATGAATTTTGACTGCGTCTCCAATTCTGTCCACTGGGAGGCGCTGTGGCATTACAAATGCAGGAATGATGCGTTAAGGCTGCTGTTGGCAAGACGCGATCCCTGGGCCAATCTTGGCGCTGCTCACAAAATGTGACTTCAGAAAGAATTTAAAATAGTATTAGACACAATTCTAGTTAGTGTGTCATTAATTGAACAGTATAATTGTATGTTGTCCTTTTTAATATGTCTTTCATTTTTAAATTTTTAATTTAATTTTGCTTACTTTATTCTTTAATATTTACACATTGTATTCAAAGCTTTGTACCACAATGTATTGATACCCTACATATGTAATGTGTAAATATTTATTTTTACACGATTATTCGTTTGTACTGGTTAAATGCACTCAAGTTTCTGGCCCAAATACCCTTTAGTGGGCTCTGTGTAAATGGAGATTGAAGCAGCTAATTGATGTAAAATCTTTAGAAGGACGGTACCACAGATTCTATAAACCCACCAGATGTTCAGCTCCATTGTTTTCAGCGATGAGCCAGCGAGCTGTTGGTGACACCATCGCCACGAGGTTCACGGGAAGGCGGGGCCTGCACTCTTGCCTGTCAAAGGGCACAGAGAGGATTTGCATAATCTATGCACTGCCTTTGACCAGGACTGGTGTGATTGGTGCGTTTTGGCGCTAATCTCTAAGGCTAGGTGTCGCTCCTGTGCTGTGCAGAAGCTGACCCTAACCCCTCTGTGCTTCGGGATGATGAAGCTGTAGGTGACATTATCACCTGTGTCGGCAGAAGTCTTGAAGCACACACACACACACACACGCACACGCACACACATATTTGCACACACACGCATATACACTCACATGTACACACACACACACACACACACACATGAAAACAGGCACATTCGTTCACATGCAAACACACATTTACACCCACATTATGAGTTGGGATCCCATTTGAAATGTGGCTGGCCATTTCCACATGCAGTTTACTGGTCTGTAATTTACACAGTGGTTTAGAAAACGCTAAAAAACACATGCTTTGCTCTCCAAAACCGCTTGTCTGGTCGTCACTGTTCGGTACTGTGCAGTACTGACACAGGAAATACTGTCCTGAGAGAAACTGTGCAATACTGACACAGGAAAATGCTGTCCTGGGAGAAACTGTTCAGCACTGACTCAGGAGAATACTGTCCTGAGAGGAACTGTTCAGTACTGACAGGAAAATTATACTACATTGTGAAACAGGGCCCAGCGTTGCAAAATACCCCCCAGATCTAAAAACACATCCAAGCTCAGGTATTCCAGGGTCTGAAACAGACTCACTGTGTTCAGTTGTACACGTCTTCTCCAAGCCAGTCGATTTTCTGAGAAAAGGGGAAGAAAGACAGGACTTTGAGTTCTGAGTCCGCTCGAATCACTCAGCTTCTGCTTTCTGCACATACAAAACACGCTTTCAGAAAATGCCTCTGCAAATGAAATAATAAGGAGTTTGTGGAATATAATAAATAATAATAATTAGAATAATAATGAAAGAACAATGTTGTGTTTGTATTGGCAAATGTGTTGTACTAGTCCAGGGGTCCACAACTCCGGTTTTGTTCCAACCGACTACCTCAGCTTTTTAGTCTTCTGACTGTTCTATAATCTATGCTGGTGTCACTCCATTATCTATACCCGCTTATCCTGGGCAGGGTCGTGGGGGGTTGCTGGAGCCTATCCCAGCATGCATTGGGTGAGAGGCAGGAAACAATTAATTAATTAATTAATTAATTAATTTAATTAAATACTAAAACTGTTAAGCAGTTTATTTCAGCCAGAAGATTTACATTCAAAGGTTCCCAGTTTCTTGATCAGGGTCCTGAAATGGCCCATAGGTAATCAAAGAGTTCAGCTTTAAAGCGCACTCTAACTCATTCCATGCATGAGGAGCATTATGTCTAAGTGCAGTTTTACCCAGTTCAGAGTAGACCCGCGGCACCTTGACAGTCAACCAGCCCTGAGAACGAGAACTGATCGGCTCCGACTCTCCATTCAACAAGAGATAGAATATAAGGCGGTAGTTTTTGGAGAAGTGCTTTATATAAAAACAGGAACCAATGTTGATCTATTCTCTGGGATAGGGATGGCCAGCCCACCTTCTGATACAGCACACAATGGTGAGTACGGTACCTATCTCCAGTGATGTAACGTAGGGCTGGAGTCTAAAGGCTTCGAGGTGGAAGCAGCAGTGTGTTTATATATTACATCACCATAATTAAGCACTGGAATTAATTTTGCCTCAACAATCCTTCTACTGTCAAATGAGAAACGAGATCTATTTCTGTAAAGGAAATCAGGTCTCACTCGTAGATGGCCTGTCTCACTCATGGTTTTTGGGTCTTAAATGTCAGGTTTCCATCAATCCAGATACCCAGGTATTTATAGTGTGAGACTCTCTCAACATGGGCATGCACCACTGAGTATGCACATCTGTAGCTCAGTAAAATCTGTAATTTGAGTTTGCGTCATTTGATATATTTTTAATAACAATGAATATGTGATTAGAACACTCTAATGCCGATGTCACAATCACTACCGGTAATTGACAGTAAGGGCATTCTAGAACACTGACTCTAAAGTGTTGAAAAAACATTCCAAAAACAAAACAAAAAAACCTACTCTTCAAAGGGTTAAGTGATAATTGATACTCACTTCTTCTGTTCCACAGCTTCCGGGAAACTATGGCAACGGTTGCCAGTAGCAGCAGCAGACCCAAGGTCGCCAGGAGGGCGATAACGATGTGGCCACTGTGTGATCACAATGTGGAGTGTTATTTCAGCTCTGCTGATATTTCACGTATTTCAATTGCTAGTGCCACTAAAGGAACAAGCCATGAGCAGGAAATGAAAATGCAATACCCTGCTTTACAATGTCCCTGGGCCCCTGCCAGACGCTGTATATCACACCTTTATGTCTTTACAGTCAAAAACTTGGTATGGTCAACACATTTAAACTTTTCAGTTTTTTTTTTTTCTGGGAATGTGCCGAACTGGAACAGTGGATGTGAGACTCAATCCAGAATTTCAGGTGGCAGAGGTGGGTAACCCGGCTTCAAAGAATAAAAAGACTGACCGTGTATTTGCTTCACCAACATGTACTAAACCAGTGGATTACAATAATTAGTTCTCTTATCATGCTGATGAGTTATGCCAATTAGAATCAGCTGGTTTAGTGTATGGTGGTGGAGAAAATACATGGTCAGTCTTTTTACTCTTTGAAGCTGGGTGACCCACCTCTGTCAGGTCGGTTAAAATAATCTAAAATGAATGGATGGGTCTGATGTTTGTAAAAAAAAATAAAAATATTTGAAAAAGACAGGAGGGTGTAGTCGTGCAGCTGACTGCAGGGACACACACATTTAAAGGATGTTCAACAGACGTGGGGGGGAGGGAATAATCTTTTATGCAGGTAACAAGGAACGTTACCTGTATTTATTGCTTAATTGTCTCTGGGGAATGAGACGCTGGAGCCTGACTGAGCAGGGACACTGGCCTCAGTACCTTCTCTGCGGCCTCCAATACACAAACGCACATTATTATTTGTGTCCTCAGACCACTCGCACAAAAATATGCTGTGGTGTGGGGATGGCTGGTTTAAGCAGCCACACCTGCCCTGGGTCAAGCTAATTAGACCTGGCCAATTGGATAATTGGTTATTAATTAGATAATTGGCCAGGCTAATTGGACCCAGGAACAGGAGTGGCTGCACCTGTGCGTAGTGAGGTAATCACTGCGCACAGGTTAAATCTGCCATCCCCACCCACACCAGGGAGCTCTCTGTCATGACAGGGTTTTACATCTGCTCATTTGGCTGTACCATCTTGCCAAACCCTCGTGAATAAATGTGGACTATTTGAACATCTTCTCCCTGTGTCTCTGTGCTGGAGGGCCCCTAGGAAAGCCACTTCGGTGGCCTGTGGCAGGCGTGTTTGCCACATATGCCTTTTTTTAAATGGAGTATAAATGTATTAGAGATAATTATGTTATCTGTGTGTTATGTTATCTCAGACCACACATACAAAACCATGCCTTTTTTAAATGGAGTATAAATGTACTAAAGATAACTTATGAGTCAGAGATTCTACAACGGGGTTCGGCCCTGCAGGGCTAGCACTTTGGGTTAATGTGGCACTTGCACTGTAACATGTTCAGCGTTTCTCACTTACTGAGGGACCAGGTCATCCGAGCCCACACAATGTTACCGCTATCTATTTAATTTTTTCATTTCTGTTTATTTTTTTGTGTGTGCATTTTTTTGTGATCGTCAGTCTTTCAAAACCAGACATGCAGAGGGGAGACATGGAGAGAGATGTCTTAACTACCCAAAGATTTATCACTGAGTGATGTCACACAGCAAAACCTCCCCAACCTCCACCCCGGTCTGTTTGGAATATCTGTATGCTGCATTTCCTTTTTTTTTTTTTTTTTTACAAATGACTCACAAGCAGGCCTGCATGGCAGAGCACCAGACTGAAAGTAAAAATATTAACAGTTTTTTTTTTTAAAGAATAAAATAAGAAGAGAGATATTTACACTTCTGACCTGCTCTTTTCCGTGGCTGTGTCTGTGGCTGTTGAGAGATACAGATATGGCATAATGTTAATTGTGCTGCTAATAATATAACTGACACATTTATTTATTTATTTTTTGCAGTTCAAGCTATGGATGGCTGAGAAGGCATTACTGACGACTGCATGCTAGCACCGAAGCTCAAAGGTATCACATTTTACACGTCAGATTCAAACAAGCGCTTCTTCAATCTGCACAACTGTGCATGTGAAATGCCACCCTGAGAAACACAAAAAGCTTTTTTTTTTGCTTTGGTGTCATACTGAAAGAGGAACACCTCTGCCCTCTGGTACTGCGGGTGAGCAGGTGAGAGAACGGGAAGAAGGTTGTGCCTTTCCACAAACCAGGGTGTGGTATGAGGGGGTGGGGGGGGGGGGGGGGGGAGAGTTAGGCCATTCCCAAGGCCCATGACTAACAGGGGCCCTCAAAAAAATGTGTGCTGTAATTGTGGTGCTGGGGCGGGGTGGCATGGGGTGGTGGGGCCCAATGTGAGATCTTTCAATGGGGCCCAAAATCCATTACATGACATTACAGGCATTTAGCAGACTCCATTATCCACAGCAAATTACACAACTCTTTACATAGCATTTGCATTGCATCAATTTATACAGATGGATATATACTGAAGCAAGGCAGGTTAAGCACCTTGCTCAAGGGTACAACGATGGTGTCCCACCTGGGAATCAAACTTGTGACCTTTAGGTGACCCAAGGGCCCTGCCTGCTGTAATTGTGCTGCCGGGATGGGGTGGCCCGGGGTGGTGGTGGCACCACCGGTGCAAGATCTTTTTCGACAGGGCCCTACATCCCCGGCGACGGCGCCCCTGCTGCCCCCGACCAGCAGGCTCACCGTTGCGGACGTGGATCTGCACGGGGGCCTGGAGGCTGCCGGCGTCGAACCAGTACCAGCCGGCGTCCTGGCTCTCCAGGTCCCGCAGCGTCACGGTCAGGAGCCCGCGCGTGTCGTTGGCGTCCAGGCGGACTCTGCTCCGGGACTCCCCGCCTCCCCCCCGCCCCGCCGCCGCCGCCGCCGCCGCCGCCGCCGCCGCCGTCACCAGACAGGAGCTAGGGTCCGGGTCCGTGATCCTGCACCACCTCTTCTCCTTGCCCCAGAGACTGTTACCGTAGCGACAGAAGATGCTGACCGTGGACCCTTCGATGCCGGTCACCACGGCGTTCACCACGAACAGGTCTGGGGCGCCTGAACGCAGAACGCAGTGTTAATGAGGCTACAGAGCTGATTTTTAACTAGTTTGCACTCACGCAGGGTCATGACTGTACATCTGTCGATTCTGTTCACCATGCTGTAATTACCTCAGTTCACGATTCAACACAGGAAAGGTATTTGACAGCTCCTACCTGCAGAGACCGCGAGGGTCAGAAACGTCCGGTCGTCCGGCGTTAGATTGCCGCCGATCTCCACGGCGCACCAGTGCCCGCCCGAATCCCCCTCCCGCAGGTCCCGCAGGGTCACGGTGAAGACCAGCTGGTCCGGGTCGTCGGCGATGGACACCGTCCCTTCTGTCTCCGGGGAGTCCGTCCTCACGACGGGCGTGCAGCTAATCCACGGTTCCCCCTTACACCAGTACTTAACGTTAGATCTATACCGGTCCTCATAGTGACACGGAATGGTGACGGAACTCCCCACCAGCACAGACACACTGCTCACCGTCTTCACACCGTCCACCCCTGCAGAGACAGTCACACTTCATCAGCACGTTATTAAACACCACATTACCACCCTTAATGTGCTATTAACCATTATAACCATGCGACTGGTATGGATGCATTATTAGACATTATGTATGCATTATCACACACGATAACCATATTACCGCCCATAATGTGCTAGTAACCATTATAACCATGCGACTGTTATGCATATATTATTACACATTATGACCAGATAACCGTTACAGATGCTTTATTACACATGATAACCAGATAACCGTTACGGATGCATTATTACACATTATAACCACATAACCGTTACAGATGCTTTATTACACATGATAACCAGATAACCGTTACGGATGCTTTATTACACATTATAACCACATTAGCACCCTTAATGTGCTATTAACCATTATGACCATGCAACTATCATGCTTGTATTATTACACATTATGACCAGATAACCATTATTGATGCTTTATTACACATGATAACCAGATAACCATTATTGATGCTTTATTACACATGATAACCAGATAACCGTTATGGATGCATTATTACACATGATAACCAGATAACCATTATAGATGCTTTATTACACGTGATACCCAGATAACCATTATTGATGCTTTATTACACGTGATAACCAGATAACCATTATTGATGCTTTATTACACATTATAACCAGATAACCATTATTGATGCTTTATTACACGTGATAACCATATTACCACCCTTAATGTGCTAGTAACCATTATAACCATGTGACTGTTATGGATGCATTATTACACATTATGAATGCATTATTACACATGATAACCATGTTACCACCCTTAATGTTCTAGTAACCATTACAACCCTTACATTGCGTTACATTTATTTGGCAGACGCTTTTATCCAAAGCGACGTACAATATCATGCAACTATCATGTATGTATCATTGCACATTATAACCAGATAACATTATAACCAGATTACCATTATGGATGCATTATGGATGAATTATTACACATTATAACCATTGAACCATCATTAGTGCATTATTACGTAAAGATCATTAGCTTATTATAATTATAATCCTGTTACCTGTGTGCATTGTTAACCATTAAAATCATTTAATTACTATTGTCACGTTATACTAATTATGGTCATTAAAGAAATCATTAGCACATTATGCATTATGCACCATTAGTATATTTTCTTGTGATTATAACCAGAAAAAATATAAGTAGTTCAATATTGCCCACCATGACCATATATAATCATGTAATTAACCATTAATTAATTAGCCATTACCACCAGATACAAAAATAATATTCATTTATAAAAAATATATATTAGTTATATCTGTTAGGACTTTGCTGGAGCATTCCTAACATACTGGTAAACCTAAAGGTTAAATTACATTAAACCGTGTTTCCATGGAAACTTGCACTCCAGACCAATCAATAACTTACTTCCTATTTTATATAATAAATCCAAGGGAAGCATAAATCAAGATTTACAGCTGTGCTGGTATGCCGGTCCTGCTTCCGGTTCTCATAATGTAGCGTGCAAATATACAAAAATCTCGCCATATACATAGTGTTACAATATTTTGATATTTCAGTATATTTTCAGACTATTACATTTTTTTTATGGTTGCTCAGGAAACAGTCAGGGATGGAAAATTCTGTGAAAAAATCCAAATATTTCATATTTAAGAGCAATTTAATCAGTGGCTGTGTTGTTCGCACCAGCACGGTCAGTTTTGCTATTTCATCAGATGGTCTTACCTGTGAGGATGAGGAGGAGGAGGAGGACGATGAAGAAGAGAGGAGCCATGAGCATGTATGAAAGGGAGAAATACGCAGAAAATGAGTGTGTCTGTGCATATGTGTGTGTGTGTGTGTGTGTGTGTGTGCGTGTGTGTCTGGGACACTAAGCCGTGTCTCAAAGTGATGCACAACCTGTGGCCGCAACCTTTGTGAAGAGCATCACTTCCTCTTCCTCCTGTGTTCCTGGGCCTGTGTTCTCCCTTTTCTCCCTCCCTCTCAGTGCAATCCCATAACAACACCAAACAACACAATAATAATAATAATAATAAGAAGAAGAAGACAATAATAACAATAGTGAGAGAAAACATTAATTTCTTTGCAATATAGATAAGATTTGTTTATTCATAATTGTCGTGTGGGAAAAATATTGCTGTACACATCTTTTCAAAAGAGACACTTGTTCTATATGACACACGGTTTATATTTGTGTTGGGAAGATTCACAGTGAGAGTCCGTCCATGATATTAATATTGTGATGCATAGCTTCATGGAGAGAGACTGTCCAGTAGCTCGACGATGTGATCGGCTGGCTCGCACACACAAGCCAGCAGCTTGGCAATGTAACACGCTGCCTTGCAAAGAGAGTCCATCCAGCTGCTCAGCACTGCGACACAAAGACACACGCCGCGGCAGCCGGAGAGAAAAAAAGTGCCTTTTAATTAAATAAAAAATCAAGAATTTAAATAGACAAACGTAATAAATAAAAAGAAGGGATTTGGAAGGTAAGGGATATGAGATGCACCTGAGGGAAAATAAACATGAACTCAGCTGCGCTGTCACAGAACACCACTCCGCAGAAGTAATCTGCAGCAATTGTCAGTTTGCGGGATTTTTACTGGCGTCTAAAGGGTTAAAATATTTCAGATAAATTTTTTTTTTTTTTTTTTTTTTTTTTTTTCCCCTCCCATCCACAGGGGGCTCCACTCTAAAGTGTAGACACAGGAGCAGGTGCAACTACGTGGTGTATTCCCTGTTCCCTGACTGAGGCAAAGAAGGTTTACTGTAAGCCACCCCTCCTTCTCCATGCCTTTTAATATATTAAATAAGTACATTACATTTTAATAGAAATATAAACATATAAACTAAAAAAAAAAAATAATAATAATGTGATGCAACCTGCTGCAGTTCTGTCATTCTTACAGTCTCTCTCTCCATCACCTGTCTTTGTCTCTCTGTTCTCTGTTCTCTCTCCTCCTCTTTTGCTCTTTCTCTCCCTCACTCTCCTCCCACATTCACACGTTTCCTTTCATAAAGCTTCCAAAGCAGATAAAATAAGCAAATAATACACTGCAATATAATAATAACCACATCAAAAAATTATTATGCAGTTATTTTCATCATAACAACAACAACAACAAAAAACAAAAAAAACAGCAACACAACTTCAGCTAAAATGATAAATACCAGCCCCCCCCCCCTCCTCCACTGTCCACAGCAGTTTGTACAATAATATGTACTTCTGTTTATTCAAAAGTGACTGGGAAGGGAAACCGCTCTGACAGACAGGCAGGACTGGACAAGTGATTCAGTCACAACGGGAGTAACCAGGAAGGCCAATTTCATTCTAGAGTGTGTGTGTGTGTGTGTGTGTGTACAGTATGTGTGTTTCTGAGTGAGAGCGCGTGTCTGTTTGTGCGAGTGTGTGGATGAGAGAGTACTATGTGTGTGTGAGTTCAGCGTATGCGTGTGTGCACGTGAAAGAGTGAATGGGCATACGTGCATGTGTTTATATGTGACAGTGTGTGCCTGTGTGTCAGTTGAGTGTGTGTGTGTGTGCTTGTGTGTGTGTGTGTGTGTGAGTGAGTGTGTGTGAGTGTGTGTGTGTGCATGTGCGCGTGTGCATGTGCATGTGCATGTGCGTGCGTGCGTGAGTGTGTGTGTGTGTGTGTGTGAGTGAGTGTGTGTGAGTGTGTGTGCATGTGCATGTGCGTGCGTGCGTGCGTGTGTGAGTGTGTGAGTGTGTGTGTGTGTGTGTGTGTGTGTTCACAGTCTGGGTCCTTGGCCTCCTGTCACACAAACCCTGGGGCACAGGAGTGTGGGCGGAGCTATGAAAGGGGGCGGGGCTCAGGCGCGCCCGTCAGCAGTGTATCTCGTACGCCATCTGCGTGTCGAACAGCAGGCCCTGGCTGAGGAACAGGGCCTCGGGGTCCACGGCCACGCCCTCCCCGCCCTCCGCGGGCCTCCGCAGCCCCACCCCCCCGGCCCCGCCCCCGCCCCCTCCCCCGACCCCGCCCCCGAGGTCCTGAGACGGGGAGGGGGTGGGCCCGCGGGGGGTGGGCGGGGCCGGGGGCGGGGGCAGGGGCGGGGCCAGGACGGGCTTGCTGCGGTTGAGGACGTACATCTCGTGGCCGCGCTCGTCGCGGTACTCCTCCAGCTGGGCGAAGGTGGTGGGCCCGTCCGAGTAGTCGTTGACGTACAGGACGCCGGCCTCGTCGGCGGGGCCCTGCTTGAGGCGGCGGCGGCGGCGGTGGCGGCCGTAGATCATGGCGAGCAGCAGCAGGGCGGTGAGCGCCAGCAGGGAGATGGCCGCGCCGATGGCGGTCTGCGTGGCGGCGCTCAGCTCCCGGAAGTCCATGCTCTCCGGCACGTACAGCGGCTCCTGGCTCACGCCCGCGCCGCGGGGGCGGAGCCCCGCCCCGGACGAGGGGGCGGAGCCCGAGGGCCGGGAGGCGGCGGCGGCGGCGTCGGCGGACGAGGCGGACGAGGACACGTTGACGGAGAGGTGAAAGGTCACGCGGGCCACGCCCCCGGGGTTCCAGGCCTCGCACTCGTAGCGGCCGGCGTGCGCCACCGTCACGTTGCTTAGGAACAGCATCCCGCTGCCCGTGTCCCGGTCGAAACGCTCCGCCCCCTCTCCGGCCCCGCCCCCATTAGCGCCGCCCCCCGGGCGCGCGGTCACCCCGCCCCCCAGCTCCGGCCCCGCCTCGGGCCCCGCCCCCGGCCCGGGCCCCGCCTCCTGCACCAGGCCCTTGGGGGACAGGCCGGGCGGCGTCCGGCCGCGGGACAGCTTCCTCCAGGTGACCTGGGGCTGGGGGTAGCCCGAGGCCTGGCAGGACACGCGCAGGTTCTCCCCCAGCCGCACGCTGAGCCGCCGCGGCTCCAGCTGCACCACCGGCGGGATGCACACCAGGCTGTTCCCCGGCACCTCCACCAGGCTGCGCTGCGACAGGCGGGGCGGCTCCGCGCACAGCAGCCGCCGCTCCGACGAGCTCAGCAGCCGCTGGCCCCCCCCATTTATCCAGCCCCGCAGCCAGTGCAGCGCGCAGTCGCAGCGCCACGGGTTGTCTGGGCGACGGGGGGCGGGGGCGAGGGAGGGGGGCGAGGGCAGGGGGAAGGGAGGGGGCACAGGGGCAGGGTTGAGTGAGGTGGGCCCGGGGAAGTGGAAGGCGGCGGGGGCGGGGGCAGGGTCGGGCGGGGGCGGGGGCAGGGGGGCGAGGGCAGTGGGAAGGGAGGGGGCACAGGGGCAGGGTTGGGTGAAGTGGGGCAGGGTTGGGCGGGTGCGGGGTTGGGGCGGGGTGGGGCGGGATTGGGGTGGGGTTGGACGGGACGGGGAGGGTAAGGGAAATTAGAAAAAAGACAGAAGTGAACTTCGTGATCACGGAGTAGTGTTTTCACTGGAGAGATGAGCTCATTGTATCCCTGGCTTAAGGTAAACTCAATTATAAATTAACACATAATTTACAAGAATAAGTATTCATTCCTTCTATATTTAAACAACAATATCACCCTCATACTCTGGTCCTGCACTCTCGTGTTAAAACACACACAGACACGCACACACGCACACGCACACCTACACCCACACACATACACACACACACAGACACGCACACACGCACACGCACACCTACACCCACACACATACACACACACACACACACACACGCACACGCACACGCACACCTACACCCACACACACACACACACACACACCTATAAATAGTATATACACTAGTAAATACACTAGCATACTTGTTTACATGCATGGATATATGTTGCTGTAAGACACGCACACACACACACACACACGCATACTACACACACACACACACTCACACCCTCACACCCTACACACACACGCGCACACACATCTGCCTGTTGTGTCACGCGCTGACTCCGCCTCCTCTCACCTGTGAGGCGCAGTACCTGCAGGCTCACCAGGGGGCGCAGTGAGCCCTGCTGGAGGGTGCGCAGGTTGTTTCTGCTGAGGTCCAGCAGGGCCAGGGAAGAGAGCCCGGCCAGCGCCTCCTCCCCCAGCACCTCCACACTGTTCTGCTGCAGGTGCAGCTCCTGCAGACGCTGCGCAAGGACACTAGCATTATTATTACTATTATTATTATTATTATTATTATTATTACTACTACTATTATTATTGTTATTATTGCTATTACTATTTTATTACTATTATTATTATTATTACTATTATTACTGCTATTTTCTTCTTCTTCTTCTTCTTATTATTATTATTATTATTATTATTATGACTAATATGATTATTATTACTATTATTATTATTACTACTACTCCTACTACTATTATTATTATTATTATTACTACTACTATTATTATTATTGCTATTACTATTTTATTACTATTATTATTATTACTATTATTACTGCTATTTTTCTTCTTCTTCTTCTTCTTCTTATTATTATTATAATTATGAATTCTTTCAGAAACATCAATGCCCCGCCATGCCCTGTCCCACCCCACCCTCGCCCCACCCCCTCACCTCGCCCCGCCCCATCCCTCCCTGGCCCCCGCCCCGCCCTCTCACCTGCAGGCAGCGGAAGGTGTGGTCCTGCAGGCGGGTGATCTGGTTGCCGGACAGGTACAGGATGCGCAGGTGCTCCAGGCCCTG